>NW_026652280.1:17770620-17775086 GCF_009828535.3 Hylobates moloch | reverse complement strand
AAAAAAAAGAAAAAAAAAGTCTTGCCTAAATTAATTATAACTATAATAATTGCCAAATGATTTTTTAAATCCAAGCCTTTCTTCCACATTTATTTGTTGGCATTCTAGTGAAGTTAGAACATTCTCACTTGTTCCTATATATTTATAGTAACATGGACTCACAGAATTCAGTGAGTTATGATCTATTACACTATCTTTATTCTGATGCTAAAACTGTCCCAGTTTTCAGGTTTCAGGCCAAGGTGCTTGGGCAGGGCAACCACCTCCAAGCTGGCTCCTGTGTGCTTTTGATATGTCCCCATCATTCTTTGAGCACTGCCTTACTTTGTGACACAAAAAAATATTTCAGGCTCAACTTGTATTTCCCCATCCCCAGGCCCAGATTCAGCCACTTCTCCAGGGAGCCCTGGCTCCTTTTAGTGAAAAATGTCAGTTAGAAACCAAGGCCTGGGTAACAGGTGTGCTCACTGCCATTGGGTATCGCTGCTCCCATGCATGCCCATGGGCACAGCTAGAAAATAAATGTAACCTAAAGGCCCAAGGGAGCTTATTTGCTCTTTCCCTCATGTGAAAACACAGCAAGAAAATACTGTGTGTGACCAGGAAATGGGCTCTTACCAGACACTGAATCTGCCAGTAACTTGATCTTGGATTTCCCAGTCCCAAGAACTGTGAGAAATAAGTTTCTGTTGTTTATAAGCCACCCAGTCTATGGTATTTTGCTATAGCAGCCTGAATGGACCACAGTGTCCAAAGTCTTGCTCTCACAAAGCAGGCAAGCCTCAATATCTGTAAAATCTCCTAGGATCCTGGTCTATCTTTCCTTCATAACCCAGAACCCAGGGCTGTGGTACAGGGCAGAGGATGGGGGTGGGGTGGGTATTCTGTCTCTAAGTGGTCCTTCTTCTCTTCACATTTTAGTCTGGAAACTCATAGTTCTATCTGATTGCATCATCCTTGCCATACTCTGTGCATATGCTTCTAGCTTGTGGCTTCATAGATGGATTTTCAGAGTCCCTGGGTCCCAGGGAGCCTGAGAACTAGTCCTGCACCTTGCACAATTCCCTTCCAACTCCCAGAACCCATCTTCTAGAATGGGGGCCTAGCGCCCAGGGACCTATTTGTTCTAGAGAATTCTCCCATTGAAAAATCCAAAAAGGATGTATATTTTTAATAGCAATAGTCCATCTTTCCCTACGTTAATCTCTAATGGATAGACAGTGTAGCATGTACCTTTCTAGGTTTGTGGAAGTGACAAGATCTGTTCTCTTCAGCTAGTTTTGCATTTCGGAGCCTTTTCCTTTCCCTACCTGTGAAACCACAGCTTTCTAAAAGCACCATTGTTATTCCTCCCTTGACTGCTCTTCCCAGCTTCCATCTCCAGAAGCACCTGTCCACCTAGGTAACACAAAACCACATATAAATTATGTGGTTCCTACCATCTACTGCAGGAGGCTGGCATGGGGTGATAAAGACCCATGGGGCACATGGAGCAGCAGTTCATGGGGAAGCTGATCAGAAGTCAGGCTCGGTCCATTTCAGATTTCATCTTCTGCTTTTTAGAAATTCCTGCAGGGTTCCATACATGATGGAAGTTTAATAACACTGTCAAGCTAACTAGCAGTGATTTCTAGTTTCCCATTAAAAGTCACTACAAAGGCCTAAAATTCTGGACATTAGAGAGCTTTCACTTTATCAAGGTGGGAGAGGCATGTAATAAATATCTCCAGACCCGCAACATAACATGACACTAGTTATTAAGGCACAAGGAACCAATATTCATTAAATAGTCCCTTCTCCATTAATAATAGTTACAAAATGACATATCCCACCTCTGTGCTGTGCTGAAAATTTATACTCTTCATTTAAGAATAATGAATAAATGAACTTGAGCTGGATCTATTTTTGGTGTAGAGGATTAAGATCTTTCCAACCATCATTTCAGACATGAACCCATACTGAGTCAAAGCCACCCTTTCTAGTCTAGGGATTCTTAACTTTGGGGGGTTACAAGTCATTCTGAGAAAGTGATAAGGCTTACAAACCCCTCTACCTCTGAGCGGGTAGAGATGCAGAAAAATACACATCTGTACAAAAACAGAATTATGCGTATAATTTCATGGAGTGCAATCACTTAAGCCTCTCCATGAAACCACAGGTGAAGAACTGGTCTTAGACTAGTGCTTCTCAAATTTCAACATGCCAGTGAATCACTAATCCTGCTTTCAGTGGCAAGGTTGTAGAACATGGGTCAATATACTCTTTGTACAGGGACAGATGGTAATATTTTAGGCTTTGTGTGCCACACAGCATCTGTTACAACTTCTCAACTCTACCACTGTAACAGAAAGCAGCCATTGACAATACGTAACAAATGGACATGACTGTGTTCCCATAAAACTTTATCTACAAAAACATGAGGTGGGTTGCATTTGACCCCAGGGCTATACTAAAAGGTATCACTTTAAAGCCAGCATAAGGAATCTAATAGCAAACCACAAAACTAAATTAAGCTCTGAGTTTTATTAAGGGTTCACATGTATTTTTACCACAAGTTTATCATATTCACTTTGTTATTTTCTTAACCAGCAATTCTGCTTATGACATTTTTTCCTACTGAACAATTTGTCGTGAACAAGCCATTGTTCCATTTTCTAGCCGACACGGTGAGTGTCAGAATAATTCCACATTATAAACATTTCCTGAAAGCCCCTTTGTGGCCTAGTTTTCTAACTCACAGCACAGTTCTATTAATTGACAGCTGACCACACACCAGACATAAAAGCAAAACACATTCTTTCACATTCCCCAGTGGCCCATTTCTCTTCTGGAGGCTGCTGTCATTGCTGGAACAAGGCTGGCAGCTGTCACACCCAAGCCAGTAGTCACAAGGGCTTTGTTTCCCTGGAGACTTGTTTTCACAAAAGTTAGGACCTGCAAGAGGCTCTTCTCTGGCCTCTCTCTTCCTTCATGGCAAAAAGTCAAATGCTTGACTATTGAGCACCTTCATGAGTGAGTTTCTGTCTCTTCCCGTGTAGTAGTCTATTTTTACGCTGCTGATAAAGACATACCTGAGACTGGGCAATTTACAAAAAGAAAGATGTTTAATGGACTCACAGTTCCACATGGCCGGGGAGGCCTCACAATCATGGTGGAAGGCAAGGAGGAGCAAGTCACATCTTACGTGGATAGCAGCAGGCAAAGGGAGAGCTGGTGCAGAGAAACTCCCATTTTTAAAACCATCAGATCTCAGGAGACCCATTCACTATCACAAGAACAGCATGGGAAAGACCCACCCTCATAATTCAATCATCTCCTATCAGGTCCCTCTGACAACATGTGGAAATTATGGGAGCTACAAGATGAGATTTGGGTGGGGACACAGAGCTAAACCACATCATCCTGTTTCGTGACTGGTTCTGGTAACCTCTCCATTCACAGCAACCTGACTCTACAGAATGGAAGTGGTTTAAATGTGTTTTCCTTCCAAGTGTCTTGCATTTTAAAGTTCAGAGCTAGCCAGTTATTTGACAACCTGCTTTGTGGGAAGGATTTTAGAAGGCCAGGTATGTGCCAAGAGCACCTGAACAACTGTTGCTGAATGACTGAGAAAACTATTTTCTTTTCAACTCATGCACACCCTACAGAAAAGCCATCTCTCACTAGAAATGACTACAGCCAATGGTGTGTTTCTAGCCAGTTTCACTGGTTTCTTAGGTCTCACTAAATTAGATATTAACATTCTTCAGGATTGTTGGCTATTGTTTAAAAATCTATAGCAATAACTGTTGTTTTAAAACAGTATGTCAGTTCCTCAAAAAATTAAAAATAAAATCACCCTATCATCCAGCAATTCCATCTCTGAGTATTTACCCGAAAAAAATTGAAAGCAGGGTCTCGATGAGATATTTCTACATCCATGTTCATAGCAACATTATTTACAATAGCTAAAACATGGGAAAATACCCAAAAGCCCATAGACAGATGAATGGCAAAGCAAAATATGGTATGTCCATACAATGGAATATTATTCAGCCTTAAAACAGCAGGAAATTCTGACACGTTACAACATGGATGAATTTTGAGGACATTATGTTCAGTGAAATAAGCCAGTCACAAAAAGCAAATACTATGTGATTCCACTTACATGAGGTACTTACAGTAGTCAAAATTATAAAGACAGAAAGAATTAATAGAATCATGGTTGCCAGGGAATGGGGAAGGAGGACTTATTATTTAATGGACATAGAGTTTAAGTTTTACAAGATGAAAAGAGTTACAAAGATGGATGGAAGTTATGGTTGTACAACACTGTGAATGTATTTACCGCCACTGAACTGTATATTTAAAAATGGTTGAAATGCTCAATTTTATGTTATGTGTATTTTACCACAGTCAAAATAAATAAATAAATAAGCAAATAAGGAGAATGAGAGAAAAGAAAGAGAGGGAGAAAAAGAGAGAGA